>NC_138941.1:74521967-74536967 GCF_965226115.1 Aulonocara stuartgranti | reverse complement strand
CCAGGAAATTCAGTTTTATCCAAGTTTTTTTCTCTTATTAAATTTTAGAAATAAAATCATTAAAAATGTTCACTTTTTAAATGTATGTTTACTAATAACACTGATCCACTAGCAGTACTAGCATCCAAGACTTAGTCTGAAGCAGGTTAGCTATGACGCTACTGTCACGTATACACAGTCCTCAGTTTAGACGAGCTCACACAAAACACTAAAAACTGCCTGAATTAACCATGAACGACAACATGAAGCAAGTACTTATAAAACCTTTATTAACACACTCACTGACAGCACATTATGAGCTGTGTTAAAGAAACAGATTCAACTCTGTTAATAATTCAGAACCACAAACAGCTCCTAAACAACCTGTTTGTACTTGTTGTAAAACTTTATTTACAAATAGTTAATCAGTCATAAAGTATAAAACATTGTGTCAGTAAACATGCTACATGTGAGCTTATTAAACAAAATAACTATTTATGTCTACGTTTATAAATGACATGTTACGTAATGGTTTATAAAGGATGAATTAAGTGTTAATACCTTACTAATGTTGAAGAGTGACTGTGAGGAGCTGATCAATGATGTTAATGAGAGGAGGATGGAGGACAGTAAGGGGGAGGTGAGGGCAGCTGTGCGGAGGATGAAGAGGGGAATGGTGGTCCACATAACGAACCTGTGCAGGTTCAGAGCGGTGCAGGAGAGAGGACGGTGCACTTTCTAACCACTCTATTAAACACATCATAGAGAGCGGGAGGACAGTGAGAGCTGTGGGAACTACAAAGGGGAAAGCTGATGATGAAGATCTGAGAAAGAGCTGTTGAAGCTCAGTGAAGAAGAGGAGAAGATCAGAGAGAAACAGTGTGCCTTCATGCTGACAAACAGCTCTACTCAGGGATGTTTGATGAGATGATGGAGAAGTTTAGAGAAGGTCGGGAGTTTCACTGAGTCTTTGTGGAGCAGAAAAAGCAGATGACTGGCTGCTGAAGGCTCTGCTTGATGGGAAAACCTGCAGGATTTTATGTGGATATTTAAATATCCCTGACGTGCATGTAGCTGTGCGATGGAGTCTGTGGATGCAGTGAGCGCTCCACCCTGCTCTGCAAACATGGTGCTTTAACATGGCAACAATGCTTTAAAAGGACAAACGCTGGCATCACGATCCACACTGTACCTGCAGCTGTGGCTCAGGTGGCATTGTGGGTTTCCCACTAACTGAAGGGTTGATGGTTCAACAGCCAGCAGCCAGCGCTGGTGTCTGTTCATGAGCTCTCACACAGTAAACATGATATCTTTATGCTTTTTCACTCTCACATCAGTGAAGGTGAATTCCTGCAGCTTCAGCCTGAGCGTCTGCCTCTAAATAGTTGTGGTTTTTAAGCCTGACGCTGGCTGGCGTCTACTGGGGACTTCACAAAGAGCCCAGCGGAGACAAACAAAGGTGCAGGACAAAGAAATGTGTGGTTTCATAGAACAACAGCTGAGAGGATGTGGTGAGAAACATCGACAGAGCTGAGCACTGAGTTTAGTCTGATCGGTGTTACTTTGTGTTCACGACTGAAACACGTCCACTCCCACTGTTGGGGGGTTTCGAGCATCTTTAGCGTGATTCTGATGACACATGTTTCTGTTTTTAGGCTCAGCCGAGTGGAGCCAGAGTGTTTACCCTGCCTGACGTATGGCGGTTTGTTTCCTGAGAGAGTCGGTCCTGTCTGTCTGTCTGTCTGTCTGTGGCTCGGAGGAAGAGCGAGTCAGGAAACCGCGCACAAACACACCGACACTCACAGAGTCTTTGTTTCCTGTCTAAATAAAGGTGGTCGCTGAGGTTTTGTGGCAGCCGGAGGCTCTGTTGTTCTGATCCGTCCTTCAGTTTCGTCTCCCTGTCGCATTCCTGTCTCTGTTATAGAGAGCCGAAGTGAAACCACCACTTCAAATAGACCTCACAATAACACACTGATAGAAATCAGCCCTGAGACCATTCTGCGTGTTGTCAGTAGAAGAAACCGAATCGCTGTGTGTGTTTGTTCAGGGAAACATTTTCATTCTGGGAGTCCACTCGAGGAGCTGTCCGTGACTCACACTTTCAAACTGGATCCTCGTTTATCTCACAGGCCATCCGGGTCGTTCTCATTCCCGAGCCTCACAAGTGTCCTTCAGTGTCCTTTGCTTCAAACATGACCTCAGGACCCTAAAAAGGCCTCATTGTCGCTCTCACTGGTGTCACATGGCATGCGCTTTTCAACTAAACACACAAAATCTGAAAATCTCTTAAATTAAACACTCTTTCTGTGTCATTATCAGAAATCAAACTTCACTCGGTCTCCTTATTGGTTTCTGCACTGGCTTCCTCTGCCTTTCACATTTGATTTGGAGTCTTTAGTGAACACTTTTACAGCCCATAACAACCTCAGATCCCTTTAAAGTGCATCCACACTCAAATCCACAGACCATATAAAAGAGACAAACCAACTGGTTCACTCACACGTTCTCTGTTTAACAGTTGAATTAAATTATTATATCATATAAGAGTTTATTCGCTAACTGAGTCTGACAACGCCACCTCCACTTCAAAGAAATCTTCAGTAACACTGGCTAATGCAGCTAACGCTGGCTAATGCAGCTAACAGAGGTGAACAGTGGATATTGGTGGCTAGTAGCAGGTAGCAGGAGCTAACAGACCTCATGGTTATTCATAAAAGCTGACAGAGGTTAATGATGTGTAACCACAGCTAACAAAAATTTTCACAGGTTAACAATAGCCAACAGGAGCTTACTGAATAATGACAGCTGGGATAAACCGGGGAAAACATTCACTACAGAGAGTTTGAGCTGACATGAGGTGGAAATGAAAAATATCACAAACAGTTAAATGAAATATTATTTATTTAGGGTGGTACTCTAAATTGCCCATAGGTATGAATGTGAGTGCGAATGGTTGTTTGTGTCTATGTGTTATCCCTGCGACCTGTCCAGGATGTACCCTGCCTCTCGCCCTAAGACAGCTGGGATGGGCTCCAACCGCAACCCTGAAGAGAATAAGGGGAAGAGAATGGAGAGATGGATTATTTATTTATAAATACTTTGTAATAACTAAAGATTTCAATATTTGATACATATCTGTCAATGTTAAATGCTGAAATGGTTCAAATATGTTAAAATATAGTGTGCACAAGAATGTTTTTATGCACACAGTGTATAGAACAGGAGTAGAAACTTGCAGCTATTCAGGGGTAAAGTGAAATAAGGATGCTATAAAAATACAGTTATCATTAAAGTTCATATTTCCTTCCTTCCATCTGACACATTATACACTTTATTATACTTTATTAATCAATAGAATAAATACCAAAGCTTCTTGTTCTAAGTTGATGTAATCTAAACAGAAACTCTGACTCTAAAGGCTCGGTGTAGAGACTGAATGCCTTGCTGCAGGACTCTGTGCAGGAATTTAAATGTCTAACCTCACTCTGGAGGACCGCCTGCACTCAAACAATGTGGATGTTGAGGTCAAATGCTTGGGTTTAAGTGGAACGGCCCTTTAATGTTTTTCCGTCTGAGTAGAGCAGAGGGGGTCAAAGGTCAGAGTTAATTTTGGCTCCTCTGATTGGCCTGTTCAGGCGGGAAATGTGTGTGTGTATTTATGTGTGTGTGTGTGTGTGTGCATGTGTGTTCTTGGCACAGTATTTATGAGCGCACACACCACAGGGAAATTCCATAAGTCACACACACTTACCCATGTCCCTGCCTTTCTATCAGTGTGAGGACCATGGTTTGTTTAATGCTTTCCTGGGCCATTCAGCCAGAGATGATGTGTTTGGGGACACACAGGTGTTTCATATAAGTTAACTAAAAAGTCAAAGTCTGAATATAAATGTAGTTCAGCTGAGAGCACAAACATAATCCCTTTTACACTCTCAAAAACCACAACTAAAGCCACTAAAAACTACAGATCTGCTAAACAGGAGAAAGGTACTCACACAGATACCAACACCAGCCCACACACACCCATAAAAATATGCTGGATTTGGTTTATACATGTTATTGTTGGCCTGGGTGTGTGTGTGTGCGGTGTGTTTAATGACCTGTTGGACAAAAGGAGTTGAAAAGAGCAAAAACACTCACAGAGCCGGTGAGTGTGTGTAGGTGTGTGTGTGTATGCATGTGTGTGTTGAATCATGTAGATTTGAAGAACATCTGTTCGACACATGTAATACTTGAAGACAGAGAGATGTTAAAAATCAGTTTAGCTGCTTTCACTGACTCAGCCTAACTCCACCCCTTATCTAAGGGATCCAAAAGAAGGAGGGGCCAAAGTCAAACCACCTACAAATCTGTCGGTGCTAGACGTTTTTGTTTTTGTGAATGGCTTTGGGTCACATTGAGGATGAAATGCGGGCAGCAGGAAACTGTTAGAGTGCAACTGTTTGCTAACGGTCTGTGTTTGCTGAAGCAAAATGCTAGCTAGATAAATATTAATAAGAAGGCAATCTGGCTCAAACAATCAGCTGCACATTCAGTAGACACGTTAGCCTTCTGCCACAAAGACTGCTAAGTGATCCTAATTTATGGTCATCCATGAACTGAAAGCTTACACAAGGGGAGTTTTATGCTGTCCTGTCATTATCTTGGCTTATCCAAAGTCAGGTCATGGTGGCAGTAAGCTAAGCAGGATATCTTTCTCGATGACATCCTTCCCGGCTACACTTTCCAGTTCCTCCTGGTGTGATCTTGAGGCACTCTTGGGCCAAAGAAGAAATACAGTCTCTCCATCATGTTCTGGGTCTAAGCTGGGGTTTCTTCCCAATTGGGTGTGCTTGGAGCACCTCTAAGGAAGCAGGAACCAGAAGGAACCAAATACCTGAACCGTTTCAACTGAAATGGTCCGTATAAAAGATGTGAAGTGCCATAAAACTGTGTTCTTTATAATGGCCACTGGGGGGCAAAAAGAGTGTGTCTAGATCTATGGATTGGTCTCAGTCACTAGTTTGAAAAGCATAAAACAGAGAGTGATATTTAGAAATTGTGGTCCTATGAGGGTTATTTTGGATGTGCCAACTGGCCAATGAGCAGTGCAGTGATGCTGGCTACATCACTCTTTGTGATGGAGCCAAAGCTTATGTGAACTTTACTGTTGGGATTACAGGCAGCAATAATATACAGTCAGTGAATGGAGAGTATATTAAACAGAGCCATAAAGTGGTTTGAGGTGAGCAGAGACAAAGTTCTGTAGCACCACCGATATCGGTGAGAGATGCTACAAGACAAAACCCTGCAGCCACACAACGTTCACCCTGCTGCATCTACCAAAGAGACCAACGCATCCAAGAAGAAAAGAACCTCAACAGTCCAAACTGGGACCTTTAAAATGTTATCCGAAGGTTCCCAGGGCGTGTGTGCAGTGTTGTGTGCATAAATAACTGCTAATATACTCAAATCTGTCTTTAGTGCACTGCTGTTTGCTTCATACGTAGAGACTTGTTTACTTTACAATCACAGACTTGTAAATCATGATATTGTCCACTTCTGCCTTTCCTGTATTTGAAACTTTACACTGACTCTGTGGAGTGATAAAGCGCCGAGTATATTTGATGTGAGAGCAGACTTTCTTTCCTGGCTCAGAATGTTAAACATTTACAAACATGCTGCTTATACAGAAATGAAGGATGTGTTTCTTCTTCTAAATCAAACTCTTGTGCAGCCAGCTCTCGGCTCGGTGCTCGTAAACTCTCTATCACAGTGCTGTGAAAAGGTTTGTGGGCTTCATTAAAGAGCATCCACCTCATGTTATCCTGTCCTAAGCCTCAATACTTCTTCACATCTTCCCTCTTAGTTAAATCTGATAACTACATTCACAGTTCAGTGAGAGTCTGCTGTCAGGTTTCCCCTCTGACCCTGGTAGCTCTGGTTTCAGGTTCTGCACATGCTTCAAATGAATACATTCACATAGCCTCCTTCCCTGCAGATGTCTGTGACCTGTATTAACTGATTTGTGTTTCTGAAACTGTTTGTAATGATTCCTGGTGTTTGTGTTGCTCTGTTGCCTCCTCGTGTTGATCGTCCACCTTTAAGCTTTCTTTGCTCTCAGCTCTTTAACCTTTCAGTGCTCCTTGTTTGGGTTTTGAAGTATCAGCTTATAATTAGGTCATCGAAAAATGAGGTTTGTGAAGTGTCACATAAACAAAGCATTGACTTACTTCCTACTTCCCCGCTGTGCTGGCTGTCAATCAGGCAGACATGTTTTATTTAAACAAATGAACACAATAAATTGTGGCTCTAGAGTTGGGAGTTCGCCTTGTAATCGGAAGGTGTTTTACTTGCATCTATTTGAAAGAGTGAGTGTAAACACAAAAAAATATTTTATGTGCTGGAATGTGCAGAAAATAGGTTTAAATGTTAAACTAATTTCTTCCAGTCAGTGAATGTTGCATATAATTACATTTTTGCTTGATGCATAAAGTTAAAAGATTAAAACTGATAAAACAAGTTAAAAGAAGAGACTTTTCCATTTGATTACATTTTGTATGATGGATTATGCAGAAAAAGTAGAATTGGGCTGAAAGATCTTTCACTTTATCACCTCTTCAGGTTGTAAATCGTGTTTTTAAAAAGTAACTAAGTAACTAAGTAATTAATTACTTTTCAAAATAAGTAACGGGATTACTTTTTGGGGGAAGTAATCAGTAATTAGTTACTGATTACTTTTTTCAAGTAACTTGACCAACACTGATAGGGACTAGAAAAGCACTTTACAAATACAGGCCATTTACCATTTAAAGGCAGTTCTGATCTCTTTATACTTTTTATTGACCATGTGTGAGACGGGTTTATCCAAATTTCCCAGCTGCAGTTGTCTTCAATAAGTCAGAAACTGAAGGGCTGAAGGGTTTATAAAGAGATGATCCTGAGTAACCACCATGGTTAGGGTTACCCCTTTGGATGATTTGCTGTTGGTGGACATCAACTGTCACGGCGGGGTACTATACTATAATCTTAATCTTAATAGTTTTATACTATAATCTTAATCTTAATAGTTTTATACTATAATCTTAATCTTAATAGTTTTATACTATAATCTTAATCTTAATAATCCTATACTATAATCTTAATCTTAATAGTTTTATACTATAATCTTAATCTTAATAGTTTTATACTATAATCTTAATCTTAATAGTTTTATACTATAATCTTAATCTTAATAGTTTTATACAATAATCTTAATCTTAATAATCCTATACTATAATCTTAATCTTAATAATCCTATACTATAATCTTAATCTTAATAGTTTTATACTATAATCTTAATCTTAATAGTTTTATACTATAATCTTAATCTTAATAATCCTATACAATAATCTTAATCTTAATAATCCTATACTATAATCTTGTATAATTATAATCAGTGTAATGATGATGAAGCAGTGCTGATATGTGAGTGTTGACATAGAGAGAGGAAGTGCAGCAGGGCGCTGTTCACACATACTAAGTGTGTGTGTGTGTGTGTGTATGTGTGTGAGACAAATCACCCCTGACACTCGTCTCCACCCTCCCTGCACCATCCGTCGCTTTGAAGGGTTGACCCACGGTATTTGAACCCTCCACCTTCACTGCCTCCCTTTCCTTCATGTCCACCTGTCTCCCTCTCATTCACACACTTCTCTCCTGTGCATACCTCCACCTGCTCCCTGCTGTCAGCCTGTCCATCATCGTGCAAACAATAAGAGCCGATCCCAGATGTGACTCCACATCAGTCCTAACAAACAGCTAAGCTGCGGTCAGAGCACAGACACCTTGACTATCAGAAACATGAAGCTTTTAGAAATGAGTCATACTCAGTTATAAATAAAGTTTATTTCTGTCTGCTGATGTGAGTTTGATAGTGTCTCTGTTCCTGTTCAACTTCAGAAAAACTGAATTTAGATCTGTGAAAAAGTTCACAAGGGCACGAAGACGAGACACTAACCTTCCTGTTCTTCACTGTTCCTCTTTCTAACAGCACAGCTCAGAGTGCCGTAATAATTCAACCTGGAGCAGGTTTAAAGTGAAGTTCAGGTGTGTGGACGCTGTGGGTGCACAGAGCTGGATAAGTGTGGACTCACCGAGGAGCAGGGACACTGACGGGGTCTTCATGCTGTGTGAACGACGGCTGAGATCTAAACACACAGACTAGTTCAGCTGCATCACTTCCTCTTTACAGCCGTCCCACAGTAAAGAAATACCACATGTTTCTTACCAAGTGTCACTAAAGACAAGTGCCTGCAGTGATGTTTCCATAACAACCACATTCAGACATTAAGCCGCAATAACAGAATTATAGCTGTATGACTTTAACTGAGCTATAATAATAACATCGTAAAGAAGAAAAGAGGAAGGAAGCCGATCACTGAGAAGGCTGAACCTACTGTCACACCTGCACACGCTCACACCGCAGTACTGACCTTGTGACCTCGACACCCATGGACCGACGCAGATCCCGATTCACTCTGATGGAAATAACGTCCGGTGAGAATGTAAGACATTCATGATTTTAATGTGTGAAAAAATGTCCTGAATGTGTCAACAGATCATAATTTGTAATGATGTAATGAGGAGTTTATTCTAATGTCCAGCAGGGGGCGACTCGTCTGGTCTTTGAGGAAACGAGCCTCCTGCTCAGCTGATCTCTGCGCTCCGTGAGCCGTTTTCTGCTGAGCTGTGAGCGGTTTGATTTAAAATGTGGGCAGCTTCATCTTTTATTTACAGTCCAGATTCCTGACAGCACCAGGACACTTTACATGTTTGTGGACATGAGATCATGCTGGAAAATTCATGCTGAGGGAGAAAAGGCAATAATATTTATGCCCAGAAACAAACCAGTGGATGAAGGCTGACCTGAGGCTGATGACCATGAGCCATGATGGCAGCCATCAGTGAGCTGAAGATTCAGAGGTCCAGAAACAAGCAGCTGATGTCACAGTGGCCACGTCTTTGTTTTAAAAAGATGTGTGTAAACTGGAATAAACAGCATCACCTGAACAGCTGGCACGAAACCTGCAGTGACGGTGTGTTTTAGGTGCAGACCGAAAAGCAGACAGAGAGGGAGATGAAACTGAGTTGCAAACAAACGAGCCTTTAATGTGGCTGATAACATGAATACAACTCAAACGAAGGCAAACGGGGGCGCGAGCTAACTGAAAACCTAAACTGGGAAAACTAAAACAACTGAGACAACAAGACTGAAGAACTATGAAATGAATATGACAACTCTGACTATGAATGTGAACATGGAGGGAGGCAACACAGACTATTCGACAAAGACTGAAAGAAAACACACAGACTAGATACACACAGGAGGTGATCAGGGGAAGTGGAGACACATGGGGAAGCAGCTGACCCAAATAAACATAATGGCACCACAGAGGAAATTAGCACTAAGCATGATTATCATAGAAACAAGACTTTCAACATAAAGATGAAACAGAACAACACGAACTTAACATGACACATGTACAGAGGGTGAAGACACAAAGGGATCGAAGAACAAAAAATGAGCAACATAAGAGCTAATAACTAAATGAACTTAACATAAACAATGAATTTACAACTCAAATCTAACTAATAATAGCAACAACCAGAGCTTAACATATCTTCAATAATAATATAAGAAGTCACCAAATCAACCAAATGCAGACAGAAGTCTCTGCAGTCTCAGAAAGTCGTGGTGACGTCAGCATCAATGTCATCATAGTCTTCATTGCATCCCTCTTCATTCCCTCTTTCAAGCGTCGCCATATCCATGCAAATGGCCAGTGAGCGTTCTGTCGGTGTAATGGGAACCAGTGAAAATGACAGTAAAGACCCCAGCAGGTCATGTGACTCAGCTGAGACGTTTCAGTAGCACTTTATAATACAGCGTAGGATCCTCTAATTAAATGGAGCAGCAATGTAGTTTATTAGAATCACAATGTAATTATATTCACTTACAGGTCCTTAAAGTAGGTACACTGCAAATACTAACATGTCAGGTTTTACAGGAAACAATAATAATAAATAATAAAACTAAAAAAACTTAAACACTGTGTAAGTGATTTCAATTATGCATAAGAAGTGCTTAAGTAAAAAAGGACAATCTATTATCAGAAAAACCATCATGCGTGTCAACATCATAAATATTAAATAATGATGTAAAAGTTAAGCGACTTAATAATACGACATGGGCCCAAAGTGCAGCATACTTATGATGTAAGATGGAAAACATTGTTTGATTTTTGCATTACCAGAATATGAGGCAGTACTTTAACTTACTTACGCAGTAATTAAAGGTAGTTAGAATGAAATGATTTCTTTGCTTGCTGTAAAACCTGATTTTAAGTGTTTGTGTGTTTTGGAATTTCGAATGAAATTCATTTAAATTCTATTAATTACAGGACAATTACAGCCCAGGCTGTGCTACACAGCGTCACGGAGATTATACCTGGCAGGACTGCTTTGTAGATCGACACCATCAGGTAGGTGGAGACAAAGTACGGAATGATGACCACTAAGTGGAGGAAAGCCTGTAACGGCAGGAATGGAGGCAGGCAGGCGAGGACTGGAAGAGGTAAGGCACACACAGACACACACACACACACACACACACACACAGACACACACACACACACACACACACACACACACACACACACACACACACACACACACACACAGTAAGTGTATTTGTGTTCTTGTTGGAGTCTCACTGATTGTTTTCACTTCCATCGACTCACCTGCAGAAACAGTCAGTGCAGACAGCAGCAGCACACACGCACCTGCAACAGGAGGTCAGAGGTCACTGAAGGTCAGAGGTCACTGAAGGAAGTTTGTGCAATCTTTTGCATGCATTGTATTGGAAATGACTAAACATCGCCCAGAGCACATCTGAGGCCTGTGCTGTGGGGTCCTGATACGCCCCACTGTGCGCAGCCCACGCTAAACAGAGAGGGATCCACAGTGGGACCCACTGTCGGCCTGCAGCACATCCACAGTGGTGCCACAGGTGTGGGCTGCCCTGCTGAGTGTCCTTCAGATCCCGGGTCCTTGGTGACATAGCTTAAATCTCCTTTACAGTCCTGTCTCTCACAAACTGCGCACTCATGTTTGCTGATCAGCAGTTTTCAGCTATTCCAGACTGCTGATTGGCTCGTGCTGCTGGCTGGGCGTTCCGTATCTCTGGAGTCATTTCCCTCTTCCCATCAGTTTGTCTTCCTCACCCACAGTCTTCAAATCCCAGCTGGAAAACTCTTCTCAAAATCTTCTAACTGACGTGCGCTCGCGTTTTCCCAGCACACCTCTCATTATTTTATCTGTATTTCTTTGTCATTGTTACTTTGTTTCTGCTTATATTAACACTGTTTGTGTCTTTTATCTTTATCATTATTAAACTCTTTGTTTTGCTTTGATTCTCTGCTGATAGCTTTGCTTCTGTGCAGCATTTTGGTCAGCATGTGTGAGTGACAGCCTCTCCCGATGTGATAAAGATGAATCCACGGTGAGAAGAAGCCCCGCCCACTATCTCCAGCTCCGAGAGAACTAACCAGTTTCACATGAAGGGTTTGAGGTCAGGTGGAGATTCAGATATTCCAGGAGAGCTCTGCAGAGCTGGACGTCTCTGTATCACCCCATTGCTGTTTGTAGCTTTTATCTGTGATTATTTTTACATTACTTCCTCTTCCTGGTGAGCTCTGCTGCAACTTCGACCTACGCAGAGCAACAGCAACATCTGGATAATTACAAGCATCTGTGTGATTTACTGAAAATCCTTCAGTCTGTGAAGCCAACACCTGACAGACAAACACAAACCAGGTACCACAAAGCCTGTGTAACACACGTTACACTCACACGTGTGCGCAGAGACAGAGTTGGATGTAAACGACATGCTGAGAGGTTTAATCAGTGTGAATCCAGAGCACAGAAACACTGTTTGACTTCCTGTATAAACTTTGCCATCAGAGCATTGTGAGGTCACACGCTGGTAACACTAAGGACAAAGCTGTACGTGCTGTTTTGATTTGGATAGAAGCTTTAAATAATTTTAAAAAGAAAACATAATTGAAGTGTGATTTATTAAGAAAACCTCTGAGTGTTTCCCTTTTAAGGACACACACAAAGTCATTTACAGTCATTTACTGGCAGCGGTGATAAATGTGCACAAATATGCAGCCAGCAGCACATTTATGAAGCTAAAGTCATGTTTTTGGAATTTAAGAGTTGAACAAAGGAGTGTCGGAGCTCTTTGTTTGACTTACCGAGGAGCAGATACACTGATGGACTCTTCATGACGTCTGCGTCACGAATGAATGCGAGTTTGAGCAACACAGTGACACCCTCAGTCCGACCACTTCCTTTCTAATAAGGGCTCAGTGTACAGAGCGTCAAATTATGATGCTGTGTTGTCACAGATAACGAGGGGTGTCCAGGCCTCGAGGGTCGGAGTTCAACCGCTGTGGTCAGTGTGTTCGTGTAACAGTAACGAGTCAGACATAATAGAGAACCTGAGAAGATATAAATTCAATTCAGTTTCATTTGCACAGCACCAAATCACAACAGCAGTCGCCTCAGGGTGCTTTATCTCGTAGACCCGACAATAATACATGCAGATATAACAGGAACAGAAGAGTCAGGAAAGGCAAACTACACAAAAGCTCATCAGTGAGAACACAAACCAAAGAGGGACGTGGGATCACTGAGCAGTTCAGCCACAGCATGAGGCTCACACCAGCACACAGCCTGTCCACAGCCAGCTGCTGATTAATGCAGACTCAGTGTGGGCCTGCAGCGTACCCACAGTATGGCCACAGTCTAGGTGTGGGCTGTCCTACATGTGCCCCACGGTACATTGCTGTCACCAGCTGGTCTGTGTGGACCAAAGTGTTGCTGAAAACAAAGCTACTTTGCAGACGGGTCACCACGTGACAGCTGTTTGCACCACAGGCCCTTCCTGATGAAACAGGACTGATGATTCTTCTCAAGCTTCAACCAGCAAACCTTTGCTTCATGATCCACCGTGTGAACCACCACACTCTGCAGCGCTGTGATAAAACATGTTTCCTCTCCACATGAGTCACATTGCCCTGTTCGTTGTCTCCTTGTTAAAAACGATGTGCCCGCGTACATGTGCATGCAGGCCCACAGTGGGCAGGTGTGCGTGAACTGTGCAGCTGTGTGAGTGGGTGTGGCCACACAGGGCTGACAGCAGTTTTGCCCTCTGGGGTCTCTGAGTTTCCTCGCTGTGATGTCCACAGAAAACCATGATGGAGGCGCTGTGGGCCCACATGGGCTGACCCACAGGCGTCCACTCAGGGTTCTCTGTGAGCAGCCATTATTCAGTTTTATTTATAAAGTGCCAAATCACAACAACAGGTGCTTAATGTTTTAAGGTAAAGATCTTCCAACAATACAGAGAACCCAACAATCAGATGAAGGAAACACTCGTCTGTAACAGGAAGAAACCTCCAGCAGCACCAGGCTCAGGGAGGGGCGGGGCATCTGAGAGACCGGCTGGGCCGAGGGGAGGAAGACGAGACAAAGACGTGCTGTGGAAGACAGCCAGAGATTAACAATAACAAAGTCCAAAGTGGGCATTCCTGCCACAGGGACCCACAAGGGCATAACTGCTGTGGGGCCCACAAAGGCTAGCCTAACCCACCCCACATGGGGTTCCTGTGAGCGAGCTCACCATGGAGTGCCCACAGAGCCCCCTCTCAGGGGTCCCGAAGGGCAAAACTAGGAATTGTGGGACAGTTGGATTTTATTTCCATGTAAACGTGGATCATGGTTCCTTGGAGGGTTTCTCTCAATGTGACCTGAGCTTTGGTAGTTGTGATCTAAGTTTTCAGATGTCTAATCATGGTCAAATATGTAAAATCATTCAAAACCACCGAGTCCAGCTAACTTAATGGAGGTTTTCTTGGCTGGTTGGTGGATTTTATGTAAATCAGCCAGTCTGAGTAGTTGTTAATGTCCAGGGTGAAGCCTGCCTCTCAGCCTGTAGCTTGGACATGCTACAGCCTCCCTGTAACTCTGAACTGGAGAGGCAGATGTGTTACGGTTGCTCAATGTGAGGCTCAAACTCTCCCTGATGTGAAACAGCTCACACAAACACTGCAGCAACACAAAGTCACAGCGAGAGAACAGAACTCAGACTGTTTATCCCAAAGTATGAAAACTTTATTACAGCATTCAGAATATTAAAGACGACACAGATCAACATATTTTACATTAAGCATAACAAATCTAACAGCAAAGCAAATATCAGAATAAGATAAAAACATCCTTCAACTCATTCAACACCTGAGATCTGTGAGGACCTGGTCACATGCAGCAGGAGCAGGTCTATCATGTTTGCAGTCTGAATGCAGCGCCAGCGCTCGCTGTAGATCAGAAGTCATGCTCGGTGATGACATCAGCAGTGATGTCATCATAGTCCTCGCCAAATTCCTGAGTTTCTTCATCAAGCCGGGCCGTCACCATGGAGATAACCAGAGGACGTCCTGCGGCGAGTGAACACAGACTAAACATGACCAGTTTAAACAAACTCCCAACTCCAGTTGAAGTCCCAGAGGAGGACCGGCTTTAGGCTTAATGGTGCTTGGCGCGGTGCCGACAGGCATCACCTCTGACTCTGAGCTGTGTTATCCTGGCAGGACGGTACCATAAGGATGTTGTGTAACTTCAAGCATGTGCAGCTCAACCTGCCAACCTGCTTCTTAAATCCTGTATTTTGGGCAAAGCTGATCACATGCATCTTTCATCATATCCTACGAAGTAAATAAATCACACTTCTCTCCGTTTATTCACATGGTCACGTAAATAAAAGAAGAAGACTGTCTCTTCGATCAGCTCTGATGTTACCTTCAGAAAACTAGTCCCCAAACAGAAGCACCTGATCTACAGACTCCTACCTTTGTGTGAGTCCTACCTGCACTCCTGCAGCCTCAGCACCTGCAGCACAAACATATCTGCTGTGAAAGATCAGAGAGACTCGTACCT